>NW_024879589.1:177500-185982 GCF_900700415.2 Clupea harengus
GCACACACACACACACACAGACACACACACAAACACACACACACACACACACATACATAAACACACACACACACACACACACACACACACACACACACACACACACACCTGGCAGAAGCCTTTGCCTTGGCTTGAAGAGGAGCACGTCATGTGGGTGGTGTTGAAGTATGTCTGCCATGAAGCCTTGCAGGCCTCAATGTTCATTATCTGGACCTGCACCTCCTGCAGGAGGTGCTCTGCTTGAGAGCCAGGGGCTCGCCTCCCCCATCCCGCCACCCAGCACCACGTTTCTGCAGGGACGCTCCCATCCTTCTTGGGCAGCTCCATCACCCTCACAAACGTATTCAGCTTGGCCTTGGTCTTCAGCTGCATGGTTATGGGATAGATCACTTCATTTCAGGGGGTCATTGGGAGGCAACAGTCAGGCAATATACATTTAAATATAAAATATCATTGTTTTTAGAAACATTTCATTATATTCATCAACTGAGCCTGACTTTTAACAACCTCATCATGAATTATCAAACTACCCTCATTCTCTGACTCTAACCCTAATTCTCAGTCCAAATCTATGTCCATTTGTGTTACATGGCACATTCAGCTATGATGATCCAAACATTGATTTAAATTGCGCTTTAAATGTGTGTAAAAGTGTTTGATACACTGCTGTACTGTGTGTGAGCTTTGAATGTTTGATTCAGGTTTTTGATAACATATGACATAGATGGAGCACAGCGTGAGAATAAGAATTGACATCTGTTTAGCAGTGATGATAATATTTCTTTATTTGTTACATGGTAAAAATCCAAATAGTTGGCTTTTCGAGAATGTTAAATGCTTAAATGGTCTTAATGTGCCTTAGATATTTAAGTCATTCAGCCAATATGATGTTTCTGACAAAGTCATCAGTTATCTAGTTATTCTGCCTTAATCCATGATCTGAGGATCGATTGTTTGAGTCTCTAGATATTTAGTTCAGGGGAAATCGCGGGTTTCTCTCTGTATTTTCGGTGATTGTCGAGTAAACACCATTCGGTTCGACGAAGAAAACTCTGAATGACTTTGTGGTTATTTTTCACTAGTTCAGAGGTACAAAACATTCATCTGTGTTAACGCGTTGATTGTAGGTTGTTTATAATGAAAATGTATGTACATATAATCATATTAGTTTTTATCCTTGTGTTATTATTGTCCTGCTTCTGGTTTAACCTCTGTAAATGAATGACCAGAGAGAGGAGGGCTGTTTGAAGCTTTAAACACATTTAAGTCTGCTGGCGTGTGGGTTTTATGGTCAAACGGGTATAAAACGCTGGAAAATCATAGTGGATTCAGTTGATCTGAACAGTGAACATCATGCCGCCAAGACCACGAAAAGGTGTAAGGGGGGCTTCTGCTACTAGCGCTGCTGCAAGTAAGAAGAATACAAAGCCTCTTTCTTCGGACGAAGATTTACTGTTATTATTATGTTATTATACTGTGATTTACGAAATAACGGGCGTTATTCCTGGGGTTTTATGTTATTAAAATAAATGATTTAAATTTGACACTGAATTTGTGTTTCTCAATGTTTATTATTAGAAAACATCAACACATCCACACACATTGTCCCTGTCACAAGAGTCTTCATATCATATCCATCTGCCATGGAACAGCACCAGCTATAACAGTGCTCAGCTATGTTCAAGTTCAGTAGGCTACATCTACTTCATGCTGGGCTCAAGCAAGCATATACCCTCCACTCCGCTTTTCGCTAGATTATGCAATGACCTTGCATGACATGATAGCATTGAATATGTAGATGTATAGTGCACAGAATAACGTTTGCAATGATGTAAATTGCGTTTGTTGATCACGTATGGTTAATAACATATTAATTGTAGAAGGGACATGATAAAATCAAGATCTTCCCTTGGTGAAAAAACTTTCGCCGATATCTTCCTACGAGAGATGGGTTAGGTGCTCAAATTTCCCTGGATCAAAGAGGACGTTAGTAGGCATGTCCAAACTAAAAATCACGTCTCAGGATTGCTGCGCACATAAGTTATTTCGGGTGCATCAACTGTACTCAGTCTACCCTACCCAACGACTGACTATGATAGCCAAACACGTGCAAAGTTAATAAAACTGTTAAAGAAAGTATTAGTATATTTTATCATGAATGTTTTAGCTAAAAGGCTTGTTCAAAATGTTGTGTGTAAAGTGTGTAGGTTGATTTTGGAAAAACACTGAGTGAGCAAAGAAGGTCGAACCAGATGCCTCACGTGATGTTTTTCTGGCAGAAGGAGAGAGCGGGTTGTAAAATGACTCGTTGCTAAGCAGAAGTAGAATTCAGCTTAAATGCAGAAACCCTAAGTGCATCCCAGCGTCCTGACTGTCATACTGTGTAAACATTGTGTTTGAATAAAAGGACTTGTTTTTAGCATGGCACGTCAGACAGACTTAAGGTGTCTGTCTCCGTCGGGGCCCTGTTCGAAAACCGTCCAGTTCACTTACATGCTGGGTAGTGTTTTTAATCTGCTAAACTAACTGTTGAGGGTCTTGTCCCTGACAAAAACGTTCCACGAAAGTTCTCCAGCGTTTAAATGAAACGTTGAAGAACGCTGATCTCCATGAGAACTTTTGTGCATGTTCAAAACTTTTTTTTTGGACCAGCGTTCTCCTCCGATCACCGACGATTACCGACGATTACAGCGTTCACCAGCTTTCACACAAAGCTTTTCTGGCGCAATTCCAGCGACCATGGACGATTACCAACGTTTTCTCTAACATCATAGAACGTTGACCAGAACGTCATGGTGTGACGGGGCCTTTAGAGTTAAATCACTCTGTCGTGTTGTTTTGGAGAGGAACCACCATACGAAGCAATTTGTTGTAACAAGGTTGAGTTTTACTGGTAGATACTGACACAATACAACTCGCCCAACAGACAGTCAAGTACAGTCAAGCAAGTCGAAGAATGCAATCTGCCTGATACAGAGGATGCTCAAACTTTTAAGGCCTAATTCTGTGATGTCACTCTGGCCCCCTGCGCCGCCCACCTACACTGTCGTCCACTCTGCACATAGTAATAACACATGATTCTTGTGCTATTCTACTTCTGCTTTTTAAACTGCTGACATATATATGTCTGGAAACTTTCCCTTATCTGCGCCCCAGACCTTTTGCTGCCCTTTCTCTTCTCTAGCCCTTTGTGCCAGTTTTTGCCTACTCTTTCCTGTCCGGCTTTACATTTCCCACGTGAATGTTACTTGCTGTTTTCTGACTGACCTTTTCATGTGATTATACTTCATTTGATACATTTGATTAGATATGATATGATTAGATACATTTGATAATTCAAATTTATCTTACAATTCGTTTACTGTTTAAAGCTTTAAACACATTTGGGTCTGCATTCGTTTACTGTTTAAAGCTAAAAACATTTATGTCTACATTCGTTTACTGTTTAAAGCTTTAAACACATTAAGGTGTGTGTGTGTGTGTGTCTGTGTATGTGTGTTTGTGTGCTTGTGTGTGTGTGTGTGTATGTCTGTGTATGTGTGTTTTTGTGCTTGTGTGTGTGTGAATGTGTGTGTGTGTTTGTGAGTGTGTGTGTGTGTGTGTTTGTGTGTTTGTGTGTCTGTGTGTGTGTGTGTATGTTTGTGTGTGTGTGTGTGTGTGTGTGAGTGTGTGTGTGTGTGTGTGTGTGTTTGTGTGTGTGTGTGTGTGTATATGTTTGTGTGTTTATGTCTGCATTTGTCTGCTGTAATTTGGCATTGCTGTACATGGCAATTGTGCGTCATGAAATATATTTATTGCCACACTGATTTAACTATCTCACGCTGAATAGACGAGGAGAGATTATCTTGACACATATCTGTGATCTTTAAATCCGTAATAATCAGTAATTGTTGTAGTGATATCTGAAGTTAAGTAGTCTACCTTGAGTAGCATGATGTCGTAGTCATACTGGTTGAGGCCTGTGAAGAGAGGATGTCTGAGGAACTTCTTCACCTTGATCCTCTGCTGACTGGCCTCCTTCTGATTGATGTTATGGGCCCCCAGAACCACCTCCATGGCCCGGACATTGGGAATGGACTCGCTGGAGAGTAATTCAGACAACATTGGTAAGTATGATAAAATAAGACAACATTGGTAAGTATGATACAATAAGACAACAGATGACCGGATTCAGATAGGGAGACAAACTGTGATGTGCACTGCCTTCAACCCTGGACAGCATGTTTCTGCACACACATATACACACACACACACACACAGACACACACACACACATATACACACACACACACACACACATATACACATGTACACACACACACATACACACACATATACACACACACACATACACACACATATACACACACACACACACACACATACATACATACACACATATACATACACACAAACACACACACACACACACACACACACACACACACACACACACACACACACACACATACATACACACACACATATACACACACACACACACACACACACACACACACACACACACATATACACACGCACACACATACATATACACACACACTCACACACTCACACACATACAAACACATACACACACACACACACACACGCACATATACACACATATACACACACATATATACCCACACACACACATACATATACACATATGCACACACACACACACACACACACTCACACACAAATACACACATATACACGTATACACACACACACACATACTGACCGTAGAGGAACTGTGAGCACTGGGCGTATCCTTCCTCCATCTCCTCACACATCTTGGCAGCCGCCCCGGACTAAACCAGGAACTTACACACCTGCACATTACTACAGGAGGCAGCACAGTGCAGAGGGGTCCTGGTGGGCAGAGAGAGAGAGAGGAGATGAAAGAATGCGTGCGTGCGTGCACTATTAGTGTAATGGGACACATAATGCTGTTAAACCAGGCCTAACCTTAGCTAGGCTGTCTGGGTTTGATCCCCAGGTACAGCTGTGAGAGAGAAAGACAGAGAGATGAGCTCCATTATATACACATAGTAATATTTACCACACATTGGTATTCATGCAAAGAAACTATTGGAACGTGCTTGTGCTCCAGCTGTCATTGGGCAGCACTGATAGGGTTGGTGTGAGTTGTAGTAGTGTGATATATTTTCGGCAAGATTGTAGTGGACCCTCTTTTGCTCTGGGTTTTCCTGATGCCCCCATGTGTTTGGGTAGAAGAAAGTGACCTGATAGCCCCCCAAGCCACAGGCTAACTGCACCCCAATGTTTTATTATTATTATTTTAGATTGCTATCAGTGCCGCTGCTAGCCATTTTGGTGCCCTAAGCATAACTCCTTTATGATGCCCCCCCGAGAAAAAAAAAAGAAAGAAAAAAGAACAACTTCCTCAACCCCAAATGAGGGACACTTTCTTCCAGGTGCACGCGCCAACAGCTGACCAACAATAATGGAAATCGCAAGGTTTCATTAGCCATACCATAAACCTATTCATTTCAGTGTAATTTTGGCAAACCACTACTGTACTTGCTTGGGTGTATTGTTCATAGTAATAGTCATTACAATTATTACAAGTTTCTCTCAAATTTCATGTTGTTTTCTTGAAATAGCATTAGACCAAGGCTTCCCAATTTGGGGCCCGCGCTCGATTTTTTTTGGCCCGCGCTCCGATCAGAATCAGAGTCAGAACGTCATTCGTAGCGTTTTAACCCATTTCGAACAGGGCCTCTGTCTCAACGTCCTATGTAACTCAGACTGGTTGCAGTTCACTGCCTGGCCACAGTTTTAGATGGGTCAAGGGGGGGCGCTATTAACCTCTTGTCAGATCCATATCTTTGCAGCTAAAGTTGGGATTCCTGGTTGCTATGGTTATCTAGCTAAGGCTATGGTTAGCTAGCTAAGGCTATGGTTAGCTAGCTAAGGAAACTTTTAATAACAAACAATTTAAATGGAAGATTTCCGTTTGCATGAAATGATAGCTAGTTATCTAGCTAATGTTATAGTCTCCTCGATTTACCTTCTACAATTATAATGGGTGCCTGTGACACTTCGTATGAACGAGTTCATATTCATGAGTTCCTATTCACACATATTAACACCAGTTCATTATGTGTAAAGAATGCTGATATGAAATATGAAAACAACCAGTAGTCAATGTGCAGGCTTCCAATTTAATCGTGATTTAAGATACTCTAGGCTATTTGAGTTAAGGCAGTCTGTCCTTCAGTCGAGGCATGATGATCTCTCGCTACAAGTTTCACCTGTTCGTGTTGGCGTAACAAATGCTTGTGGAGTCAAGTGCAGTTGAGAGGCGCATGTCTCCAGGGCACAGATTACACTTAACTGTAAATATTTTTCTCTTTTCACGGATACAAATAAAAAAGGCTGTGATTGGAATACGGGACAAAATCACCCATAATATTTCGGGATGTCCCGGACAATTCGGGACGGTTGGCAACCCTACTTTGCACCTACATTATAACATATTTGAGTGTGCTAACAGTAGCAATAACGTCAGCTAGTTCGAGGGGTATGCATAGGCTAACCATTAAATTAGCAGCACATTTCCCGTATTTAACAATGATTACACATGGACTTACCTGAAAGTGATGCATCATCTCGCAGTTTCTTTCTCTTTCCTTTGTCTGCCCCTGACTTCTGTTGTCTTTTTGAGGCCATTTTCGAAAAGTTGACCTAGCCTACTTTCAAAGTTCGTCAGGCCACTGAGATAGGAAAGGGCACCCACGGCGAGCTTGGGAAGTTGAGTGTGTATTTTTGGGAGGGGGGGGGCACCAGCGTAACTTTTTTTGAGCAATTAAATATATCTCTTGTTCTGCCTGTTTTGTGATATACATGCCTAAACGGTGCCTAATATTTCTATATGAAATAATATCGGCATTATAATTATTATAACTATGATGATTTTTCAGTTGCCTATTTTTTGGTGCCCCCACAGGAGTTGGTGCCCTACGCACAGCGCGTAGTGCGCGTTATGGGAGCGGCGGCACTGATTGCTATCCAGCACATAGGATGACACTAGTTCAATGACTAGCTCCTTGCCTACTGGCCATTTATTCATGGCAGGTGGCACAATCAGCTTTTTTCCTGAATAACATGAAGCATAAAAGGTTAAACCAAAGTTAAACAGATATGAAGGCCTTTATAATTGGGAAAAGGTAAGGACCGCTAATGTTGGAAAGATAATCCATCTGACCGACTAACAGTTGTATTGGAGGGAGGGAGGGCCTATAACTATAACTATATACCTGTCATAGTATAAGCTCTCACAGCTTGAAATTATTACCAACATCTATAAAGGAAACCAGAAAATACTTAAATGTTAAGACCAGTCATATTTCCCTCTACACCAGTGTAATGCAAACAAGCTTTATACAATAACACCACATTGGGTAAGAAAGAGTTAACCCTCCAACACAAGATGTATCCGCCTTGATGCCAACAAGACTGCCTTGTCTGAACAGGTCCAGCCATGTGTCTCACAGAGCATCAACACGCTTAGTTTGTCTTCAGTCAAACGTGACGAGTTCACTGTTCAGTGTTCATGAGCAGACTAGCCTCCGATGTGAAGAAAGGGTTCAGTGTTCTTTACTCTTTTCATTTGACTAATGTTCCATTAGCCGTAGATGTGATGTTTAATAGGTTCAATGTCATCTCTTTTTTTCAAACTAACTGTAAATAAAGCAGGGCAAAAAAAACTCACATTATTGAGGTGACTACATGATCCTTATCTCTGTAAATAACTAATTATTGCAGTTACTACATGTTCCTTATCTCTGTAAATAACTCACACCTGAATCATTCATTGTGTCTGCAATGCCATTGTTCAAGGACATAGGAAATACACATAACACTCTAAAAAGCCTCAAAACAAAAATAACCCAAAGGAGCCAAACAAAACAAACAAACAGAACATTTTAGTCAAGAAGAAAACTGGAGAAGCTGTGCGGAATGAGACATGCAGTGGAGGGTAGGGTTTTGAGTCTCATATCGTATCGGCACCTTCAGTGATCCTAATGCCTTGGTCACTGAGGAGCTGCCACCGCCTCTCCTTCCTCCCCGCTCTCCTCTGGGCTCCACCAGCTTGAGGCTCTTCCTTTTGACTGTTGTTGAAGGTGGGGGGCCCCGGGGAGCAGCGTAGGCGCCTCGGCTCTCTCTCTCACATCAAACCAGAGAGACAGAGAAAGACAGAGGGTATGAGTGTGTGAGAAAGTTATAGCAACCATCCTTTTCGAACTAGTAACAAACCACTTGTTTAGGTTTTAGAACTGTACTGGGATGAAATTAAGACAATAGTAGAAAAATGGAAGCAAAAAATAGTGAGGATCCCTTTATCTATCTGTCATCATTTAGGAGGCATTATTATTTAACACAATTACAGATGAATTACATGTAACACATAGTGGTCAACATAAAAGATCAGTTATAAATCAGTCTC